>NW_020291321.1:0-16700 GCF_003184745.1 Aspergillus uvarum CBS 121591
ATACTAAATTCAGCTTATATACTAATTTAATCTACTAATTTTTTAATAATATTTTAAGGGAGAGTAGTAATAGCTGTAGGCTTATATTTAGACTTATCTAGGTTATAATAGCTATAATATATATTATAATCTTTAAACTTATAGTTTATACAGGCCCTATTCTACTATTTAGATAGCTGTACAGTCTGCCAGAACTTTATCTAATTATTATACTTATAATAATATAGTATTACTAAACTATAGAATATAATTAAAAGGCTGTTAATATAAAAAAAGCACTTAGTATACATCTAATTTTATTAATATTTTATATAAAAATATTATTAGATTTTTTTATCTAAGCTACAGTAAAAGCACCAACCTTTATTTTAAATTTATAGTAAAAAAAATACTAAATATACTGCTAGTCTAAAATATAGTAAAGTTAAAATAAAACTTTATTTTTATATATTATTAGTTATATAGTAACCCAGCACTCCATATCGCCAGTATAGGGATTATAAGTAGTTATATATTATATAAACAGAAAAAGTAAATTACAGTTAGTAAAAATAGAAAAGACCTAAAAAAGATTATAATAAATAGGAATTAGTATATTATCCAGATAATCAGGCTTACCAGCCCCAGTATTAAAAGAAGAAGGTATAATATTAACAAGCAGAAAAAACAATAGGAATTATATAGATAAAAAAAAAATAGATTAGTAATAAAAAGAATAAAAAAAAGATATATAAAAAAAAAAAGCTAAAAAAAAGGGGGGAGTGGCCTTTTTATATAGTACTTTATATATTTTATATAATACTAGTAGCTAAGCCTAACCACACCCTTAGAACCAGTTATATAAATAGTATAAAAAAAATTCCATTTACTGGATAAAAAAGAAATATATAAAAAAAAAAGATTTTATTTATTAAAGGATTACTATATTTACTGGATAAAAGGGGTTTATATAAAAAAAAAAGCTATAATAAATAATACAGGCCTTATCTATATATATACTGCCTACTAACCAGCTATAATATTACTTAAAAAAAACTAAAGTATAGAAATACTGCTTTAAACCCTAAACAGCTGTTTATACAAACAGAAACCATAGAAGATACTAAAAAGAGAAGAAGGGGGCTTTTATTATAAAACCAAAGTCCTATTATAAAGCTCAGCTTTAAATACTAATTAGCATCTAAGATCTTGTATACTAAATACTAAACTAGCACTAGCTTAGCGCACATATAAAAAAATTTTGTACAAACAGATGAAATAGCTCCTCAGCTATTTCTTTTTATTCTAAGGCACGTTTTGATTAGCCCAATCCATCCGTCCCGTAACAAATAGAGTGGATTTTGGTTGAAAAACAGGTTAAAAACCAAGCTCTTAAAATCTTTTTTGAATATATATTCTATTGTATATTTATGTTCTCAAAATGTAATTTTAATTGGATTTTATTTCTGTTTATATTTTACATTTTTAAATACAGTCCAATACAACTATATAGTATTAAATACATGACTAATCAGTTTCAGGCCATTTTTATTAGTCAATTTTTAACCGTTGAGTAATATACTGTATTGGTAGTGTATTAGGTAACTAAATATATATATATAATATAATATATTTAATAATATAAATTACAATGTATCAAATTATATAAAAATTTATATAGTCTTTTATCTTTATACCTGTGTCTGTATTTTTTAACTGTTTTTAGAGTGGCTTAACCTGACTGTTATACCTTAACCTTAATCTGGCCATAACCTGGCGGTCAGGTTAAGGTATAAAAAATTTTTAACTGTATAGTTATAGTTAGGTTAAGATATAACTATTACTTTAACTGTTTATACCTGCAGGTTAGGAAGTGTTATGGGACAGATGGATTGTGCTAATCAAAACATGCCTTAGAATAAGAAAAAATAGCTAAGAAGCTATTTTATCTGTTTGTACAAAATTCTTTTATATATATACTAAGCTAGTACTAGTTTAGTACTTGGTATATAAAATCTTAGATATTAATTAGTATCTAAAGCTAAGCTTTATAATAGGGCTTTAGTTTTATAACAAAAGCCCCTTTTTTTTTTTTTTAATATCTTCTATAGCTTTTATTTATATAAACAGCTGTTTAGGGTTTAAAGTAATAGTTCTATACTTTAATCTTTTTTAAATAATATTATAGCTGATTAGTAGGCAGTATATATATAGATAAAACCTATATTACTTATTATAGCTTTTTTTTTTATATAAACCTTTTTTATCTAGTAAATACAGCAATCTTTTAGTAAATAAAGTCTTTTTTTTCTGTATATTTCTTTTTTATTTAGTAAATAAAATCTTTTTTTATATTATTTATATAACTGGTTTTAAAAATATAGTCAGACTTAGCTACTAATATTATATAAAGTATATAAAGTATTATATAAAAAAACTACTCCCCCTTCTTTTTAGCTTTTTTTTTTTATATATCTTTTTTTTATTCTTTTTATTACTAATCTATTTTTTTTATATTTATATAATTTCTGTTATTTTTTTTACTTATTAATATTATATCTTTTTTTTCTAATACTGGGGCTGGTAAGCCTAATTACTTAGATAATATACTAATTTTTATTTATTATAATCCCTTTTAGATCTTTTCTACTTTTACTAACTATAATTTATTTTTTTTATCTGTATAATATATAACTATTTATAATCTTTATACTAGTAATATAAAGTACTGGATTACTATATAACTAATAATATATAATAATAAAATCTTACTTTAACTTTACTATACTTTAGATTAGTAGTATATTTAGTATTTTTTTTATTATAAATTTAAAATAAAAATCAGTACTTTTACTATAGTTTAAATAAAAAAATCTAATAGTATTTTTATATAAAATATTAATAAAGTTAGATGTATACTAGATGCTTTTTTTATATTAACAGCCTTTTAATTATATTCTATAGTTTAGTAATATTATATTATTATAAATATAATAATTAGATAAAGTTCTAGTAGATTATACAGCTATTTAAATAATAGGGCAGGGCTTATATAAACTATAAGTTTAAAAATTATAGTATATATTATAGCTATTATAATCTAAATAAGCCTAAATATAAGCCTATAGCTATTACTACTTTCTCTTAAAATATTATTAAAGAATTAGTAGATTAAATTAGTATATAAGCTAAATTTAGTATAGTAGTATTTAGTTTTTTTATTAGATTAAATACAGCTCCCTTTAGTTAGTTTTAAAAAATTAAAAAAAACTTTTTTTTCTTTTTTTTTATTTATTTTTTTTTTTATTTTAGATTTATATAAACCAGAGCTGAAAAAAAAAAGTATTAGTATAGTTCTTTTTTTATTCTAGCTTTTAATTATCTAATAGTTAGTTAAGGTTTGGCTGGGATTATAGCTGCTATTTTATAACTGCTTTTATATTATTAAATACTAAGACTGGTTTTTAGATTGGTTTTATATAGTTTTTTTATTTAATAAAATATTATAATTAGCTCTTCCAGTCTTTTATTATATACTATTTATTAAAAATTTTTTTAATTTTATATTTTTTTTTACTATTAACTATTATAGATAGTGGTTATAAGTTTTTTTTATTTTATAACAGTAATATATTATTAGCTGTTAGATAAAATAGGTTAATATAAAGTATAGAATAAATATCCTTTAGTATATTAAATTATACAGTATATAATTTTATTTTTTTTAAAATAGTATATTTTATATTTTTCTAATCTAGCTTTTTACTAGAGTAATTTATATAGATATTTTATAGGCTTAATTATATCTAGTTGCCCTTTTAGTATAATAAAACAGCTTATTAGAATTAATTAGCCTATTTTTTAATATTTTATTATATATAGGCTAAAGTACTTTGGGCCTAGTTTAAAATATTATATATCTTTTATATAATTATATTTTTTTATTAGATAGGGCTGGAGGCAGTAACCTCCAGATCTATATTTTAAACTATTTTCTAACTGTTTAAATTTAATTTATAACTATAGCTTAGAAAAAATAGTAAGAATCCTATAGCTATACTTATACAGCTGTTAATTACTAACTCTACTAAAAACAGCAGATTTATCTAGTTTTTTTAATTATAATTTATATAGGCTTTTAAATATATTTTAATAGTATTATTTATATATTCTATTATTTTATCTATTTAAAAATAATAGACTGTAGATAGTTTTTTAATAATCTCTAATAAATTATATACTCTTTTTTATATATAACTTATAAACTAGATATTTTAATCTAAAACTATAATTTTTAAAAAACTATATTATTTAAAAACTATTTTAACTAGGGCCTTAGCTATAGCTTTAACAGTAATCTTTTTTATTATATAAAATATTATTTTTTTTATTAGTCTGTCTGTAATTATTAAAATATTTGTATATAACTTATTTTTAAATAAATTAGTAATAAAATCTATTATTAGTTTTTACTAAGATTAATCTAGTATTAGCAGCAGCTTTAGTAATCTATACTTTAATTTTTTTTATAATTTTATATAACTATAGATATTACAGTTTTAAATATATTTTTATATATTCTAAAATATATTAGACTAAAAGTATATTCTGCTGAAAAAAAGATAGGTCTGTTTTTAGCTGGAATATTTTATAATAAAAAAATTATAGTTACTTTAAATAAGATCTGTATAAAGTAGTTTATAGTTAGAAACCTACTATTTTTTTAAAAATATATCTAAGCTCCTTCTATTAAACATTTGCTTAAAAAGACTTTTAGTTTTAGCTAAAATAAAAATTTATATACTTTTTTTTATATAAATTTTACTAGATTTTAATAATCTATATCTACTGTTAGAATATAAATCCAGCTGTTTTTAAATCTGTTTTTTAATTTTAGTAGTTTTATAATAGTCTGCTGTATTTATTTTAAAAAGTCTTTATTTAGTTTTATACTATATTTTTATAACTATACTGGGGCTGCAGTAAATAAACTAGTCTTAGATTTTAAATCCCCTTTTAATATTCTACTAAAGATCTGTATTATACAGAATAATATTTTAAGATCTTATTTATTAGATATATTCTATTTCTGTTATAAAAAAATATCTGCTTATTTATTTTTTATTTTTTTTTAATAGATTAGTTTAAAGTTAAATCTGCTTAAGATTAAACTTTATTATATATATCTTTCTATAAATTTATATAGTTTAAAAAAGTATTTTAGATTCTTATAGTTAATTATTACTATAAACTCTAATACTAAGTATAACTTAGTATTCTATACTTTTAGATACTATATAACTGCTAGCAGTTTCTTATTATAAATCTTATAGTTGTATTTAGCTGGGGTATTCTGTTTAAAAAAGTAGATATAAAAGTACAGCTTTTTATTTTTATCTATTTAAAAAAGTATTTTTTTTATATTATAGCCTAAAAAGTCTGTCTCTACTACTATTATATATTTAGAATTAAAAAAACAGAAAATTAGTTTAGTTGTAAACTTTTTTTTTAGTATCTAAAAGCTTATCTTATACTTCTAGATCTATTAAAAAAGCTAATTTTTTTTATCAGATTTATAAGTAGTTGTACAATAGTTAAAAATCTAAAAATAAATTTTTAGTAAAAGTTTATAAATCCTAGAAAGCTTTAGACAGCTTTTACTAATTTAAAGCTTTTTTATAAAATAATTATTTTAATCTTTTTAAAGTCTATTTTAACATCTTATCCTATATATATAATAAATCTAAAATAAAGGGTTTTCTTCTGTTTAAATTTATACTTTTTAATATCTAAAAATAGACCGGCTTTTTTTAGTTTTTATAATACTTTTTATATATATTTATAATATTTTTTAATATCCTTATTTATATAGATTAACATATTATTAATATAGGCTGAGCAGAATTTATCAAAATATTTATATAGTATCTAATTAATATACTTTTAAAAGATACTTAAAATATTTACTAGTTTAAAAAGTATTACTAGTTATTTATATAGTCTATATTATATATAAAAGACTGTTATCTATTCTTAACCCTTTATAATACAGATTTTATAAAAAATAGATAAGATATCTAGTTTAGTAAACTATTTTATCTTTTTAATTTAATTTAAAGTCTTATAAATTAAAGAAAGCAGATAGCAGTTTTTTTTTATAATTATATTAAATATTTAATAGTCTATACAGAATTTTAAATCTTTTTTTAATTTTTATATAAAAAGTACTAGAGCTGCTGCTAAAAAATAGCTGATTTATATAAAGTTTTTTTCTAATAGTTTAGTTAGTTTAAACTATAAAACTGTTAGTTTTTTTTAGAATATATTATAAAAAGGGCCCTATAGGACTTCTAGTTTTTTTTTATTCTAATATATAAGTTTGATTTTATAGTTAATATTTTTTTTCTAGTATAGCAGTAGTTTCTCTGTATTTTCTAATTAAAAAAAAGATAGGAAATTTTAATAGTATTTTAAAAGTATTATATATAAGTTAACTGTCTTTTTAGTTTAGAGTACTTTCTAAATATTAGTAAGTAAAACTATAAATACTTTTATACTTTTTTTAGATCTTTTTTATAAATAGTCTTTAAGTCTTATTCTTATAATTAGCTAAAGTTTTAGATTTATATATTATAAATATAGTAGGTCCCTTAGTCTTATTTTAATTAAATATAGAAATAATTATTCTTAGTCTGGTTTTAGAATATTATTATAATAGAATAGCCAGCTCTTTTCTAAGATTAAATTATATTTAAAATTATTAAATATTATATAAAAGTATATTTTTTTTAGTATAGGATTTTATATCTATTCTTATCTATATAATAAAGTGGATTAGTATTTTATTATCTAAGATTTCTTATACCAGTCTTAGATTAATACTAATAGTTAACAGTCTATTTATTTTAGCAAATATTTTACTTATAATATTATAAATTAGATATCCTAAATTAATAAAAGTATAGACAGTTATAGTAGGATTTAAAATAACTTTTATTAAAAAAAATATATATAACTATATATTTTTTTTTAAAACTTCTCTATTTTCTTTTAGTTTTGTCTAGTAATTCTTATTTAGATATATAATTTTATACTAAACTTTTTTTTTTCTAAGTTAGAGTCTTTATCTAATAAAAAATACTATTTTTTTTACTACTAAAAAATAGGTATAGCTGCAGCTATACTTATTAGTTATATAGCAGGTTTTAAAAAATATTAGTAAATAAAATATTTATTTTATTTATAATAAAAACAGTAATCTACTTTATATTTTTTTTATATTTTACTAAATATTATCTATTAAGCCTATTTTTAAAAATTATTAATTATTAAGTAGAAGTAGTATTTTTCTTACTATACAGCAGCTATTTAAATAGATTTTTATTTTATTAGTTTAAAACTTAGTTTATATTATACCAGCACAGTCTTAATATAGCTTTTTTTTAAAAAAAAATACTCTGTTAAAATTATAGTTTATATAGTATAGTTAGTTGTAATATTCTTTATATATAGGCTTTTAAAAAATTCTAACTAATTTTTTAATAAGTCTTTAGTTTACTATAGTATTTAATATAGTTTTTTTTTATTTATCCAACTAATTATATCCTCCTGCCTATAGTAGGGCTTTATTAAAGTTATTTAAAAATTCTTTTAGTTTTATTTTTTCTTATTTTATTATATTAATCTAGTTTAGGACTTTTTATTATATATTAGGATTTTTAAATACTTTATCTATTATTATAAATATATTCTTTAATTATACTGTTTTTATATTTTAAAATTTAATCTAAAAAAAAATCTATTATACTATATATCTATATAATCTACTATAAATATAAAAAACTTATTCTAATTTAGTAGAATAGCAGTTTCTATTTATTATAAGCTTTATATATATATTTAGTTTAAATAGTTTATAATTATATTTATCTTTTTTATTAAATAGTTTTATATTAGAATATTAAAAATAGGGTCTGTAGTTTGGTTTATACAGTTATTATAAAAGGTTTTTTTTTAGTTTACTATTAATAATAAAAATTATATTATAACTCTGTAATTTATTTATTTACTTTTTAAAAGCTAGTTTTTATTTTACTATTTCTATACAGAGGCTGATTAGCTTCTGTAAAAAAAGTTATATATTATTATATATAGCTGTAGATACTGCAGTTAGCTGCAGTCCTTTTTAATCTATTTATTCTATTATTTTAATAATTCTTTTAGTTTTATTCTATTTTATTTATATGCCTAGTCAGGCTCTGTCTAGGGCTTTTTAAAAAACTATTTCTAATATTATAAAACAGATAGATTATACTAATTAAAACATATCTTAAAATAAGAAAAAATAGCTAAAAAGCTATTTTATCTGTTTATACAAAATTTTTTTATATGTATGCTAAGCTAGTACTAGTTTAGTACTTGGTATACAAAGCCTCAGGTGTTAATTGGTGCCTGAAGCCGAGCTCTATAACAGGGCCTTGGTCCCATAACAGGAAGGTCAGATATTGTTACAGGACAGAATGATTGTGCTTATTAAAACATGTCTTAAAATAAGAAGAAATAGCTGAGGAGCTATTTCATCTGTTTGTACAAAATTCTTTTATATATATACTAAGCTAGTACTAGTTTAGTATTTAGTATATAAAATCTTAGATACTAACTAATATCTAAAGCCAAGCTTTATAACAGGGCTTTAATTCTATAATAAAAGTCTTTTTTTTTTAGTATCTTCTACAGCTTTTATTTATACAAACAGCTGTTTAGAGTCCAGGGCGATAGTTTTATACTTTAGTTTTTTTTAAATAATATTATAGCTGGTTAGTAGAAAGTATATATATAGGTAAGATCTATATTACTTATTATAGCTTTTTTTTTATATAAATCTTTTTTATCTAGTAAATACAGTAATCTTTTAGTAAATAGAGTCTCTTCTTTCTATATATTTCTTTTTTATCTAGTAAATAAAATCTTTTTTATACTATTTATATAACTGGTTTTAAGAGTATGGTTAGGCTTAGCTACTAGTATTATATAAAATATATAAAGTACTATATAAAAAGGCTACTCCCCCCCCTTTTTAGCTTTGTTTTTTTTTATTATATATCTTTTTTTTATTTTTTTTTATTACTAATCTGTTTTTTTCTTACCTGTACAATTTCTGTTATTTTTTTTATTTATTAATATTATATTTTTTTTTCTAATACTAGGGCTGGTAAGCCTAATCACCCGGATAATATATTAATTTTTATTTATTATAATTTTTTTTAGATCTTTTCTGCTTTTACCAACTATAATTTACTTTTTTTATTTATATAATATATAACTATTTATAACCCCTATACTAGTAATATAAAATACTATATTATTATATAACTAATAGTATATAATAATAAAGTCTTATTCTAATTTTGCTATACTTTAGATTAGTAGTATATTTAGTATTTTTTTTACTATAAATTTAAAATAAAGGTTAGTACTTTTACTATGGCTTAAATAAAAAAGTCTAATAATATTTTTATATAAAATACTAATAGAATTAGATATATACTAGGCGCCTTTTTTATATTAACAGCCTTTTAATTATATCCTATAATTTAGTAATACTATATTATTATAAATTTAATAATTAGATAAAGTTTTAGCAGATTATATAGCTGTTTAAATAGTAGAATAGGGCCTGTATAAACTATAAGTTTAAAAATTATAATATATATTATAGTTATTATAATCTAAATAAATCTAAATATAAGCCTACAGCAATCACTGCTTTTTCTTAAAATATTATTAAAAAATTAGTAGATTAAATTAGTATATAAGCTAAATTTAGTATAGTAGTATCTAATTTTTTATTAGATTAAGCACAGCTCTTTTTAATTAGTTTTAAAAAATTAAAAAAAAGCTTCTTTTTTCTTTTTTTTTATTTCTTTTTTTTTTTTATCTTAGATTTGTACAAACCAGAGCTGAGAGAAAAAAATATTAGTATTAGTTTTTTTTTATTTCAGCTTTTATTTATTTAATAGTTAGTTAGGGTTTGGCTGGGACTGCAGCTGCTATTATACAGCTATTTCTATATTATTAAATACTAAAACTAGTTTTTAGATTAGTTTTATATAGTTTTTTTATTTAATAAAATACTATAATTAGCTCTTCCGGCCTTTTATTATATACTATTTATTAGAAATTTCTTTAACTTTATATTTTTTTTTACTGTTAACTATTATAGGTGGTGGTTATAAGTTTTTTTTATTTTATAATAGTAATATATTATTAGCTATTAGATAAAGTAGGTTAATATAAAATATAGAATAAATATCTTTTAATATATTAAGTTATATAGTATATAATCCTATTTTTTCTAAAATAATATATTTTATATTTTTTAATCTAGCTTTTTACTAGAGTAATTTATACAGATATTCTATAGGCTTAACTATATCTAATTATTCTTTTAATATAACAGGGCGGCTTATTAGAATTAATTAGCCTGTTTTTTAGTATTTTATTATATATAAGCTATAGTACTTTAGATCTAGTTTAAAATATTATATATTTTTTATATAATTATATTTTTTTATTAAATAAGGCTGAAGGCAGCAATCTCTGGGTCTGTATTTTAAATTATTTTTTAGCTGTTTAGATTTAATTTATAACTATAGCTTAAAAAAATAATAAAAATCCTATAGCTTTATTTATACAGCTGTTAATTACTAACTCTACTAGAGGCAGCAGGTTTACCCAGTTTTTTTAATTATAGTCTATATAAGCTTTTAAATATATTTTAATAGTATTATTTATATATTCTATTATTTTATCTGTTTAAAAATAATAGGCTGTAGATAGTTTTTTAGTAATTTTTAGTAAATTATATATTCTTTTTTATATATAACTTATAAACTAAATATTTTAATCTAAGACTATAGTTTTTAAAAGGCTGTATTATTTAAAAACTTTTTTAATTAGGACTTTAGCTGTAGCTTTAGCAGTAATTTTTTTTATTATATAAAATATTACTTTTTTTATTAGTCTATCTGTAATTATTAAAATATTTGTATACAACTTACTTTTAGATAAATTAGTAATAAAATCTATTATTAGTTTTTACTAGGATTAATCCAGTATTAGTAGCAGCTTTAGTAATCTATATTTTAGTTTTTTTTATAATTTTATATAACTATAGATATTACAGTTTTAAATATATTTTTATATATTTTAGGATATATTAGGCTAGAAGTATATTCTGCTTAAAAAAATAGATCTGTTTTCAGCTGGGATATTTTATAATAAAAAAATTATAGTTGCTTTAGATAAGATCTGTATAAAATAGTTTATAGTTAAAAATCTACTATTTTTTTAAAAGTATATCTAAGCTTCTTCTATTAAATATTTGCTTAAAACTTTTAGTTTTAGCTAAAATAAAAATTTATATATTTTTTTTATATAAGTTTTATTAGATTCTAATAATTTATATCTGCTGTTAGAATATAGGTTTAGCTGTTTTTAGATCTATTTTCTAACTCTAATAGTTTTATAATAGTCTGCTATATCTATTTTAAAAAGTCTTTATCTAATCTTATATTATATTTTTATAACTATACTAAAACTGCAGTAAGTAAACCAGTCTTAGATTTTAAATCCCCTTTTAATATTCTATTAAAAATCTGTATTATATAAAATAATATTTTAAAATCTTATTTATTATATATATTCTGTTTTTATTATAAAAGGGCGTCTGCTTGCTTGTTCTTTGTTTTTTTTTAATAGACTAATTTAAAGTTAAATCTACTTAAGATTAAGCTTTATTATAAATATCGTTCTATAAGTTTATATAGCTTAAAAACGTATTTTAAGAAGCCTATATAGACTATAATTAAAAAAACTGGGTAAATCTACTGTTTTTGTTATGGGACCAAGGCCCTGTTATAGAGCTCGGCTTCAGGCACCAATTGACACCTGAGGCCTTATATACCAAGTACTAAACTAGCACTAGCTTAGTATATATATAAAAAAACTTTATACAAACAGATAAAATAGCTCCTCAGCTATTTCTTCTTATTCTAAAACATGTTTTAATTAGTATAATTTATTTATTTTATAATATTAGAAATAGCTTTTTAAAAAGCTTTAGACAGAGCCCGACTAGGTATATAAATAAAATAGAATAAAACTAAAAGAATTATTAGAATAATAGAATAAATAGACTAAAAAAAACTGCAGTTAACTGCAGTATCTGCAGCTATATATAATAATATATAACTTTTTTTATAGAAGCTAATCAGCCTTTATATAAAAATAGTAAAATAAAAACTAGCTTTTAAAAAGCAGATAAATAAATTACAGAGTTATAATATAACTTCTACTATTAATAATAAACTAAAAAAAAATCTTTTACAGCAACTATATAAGCCAAACTACAGACCCCACTTTTAATACCCTAATATAAAACTATTTAACAAAAAAAATAAGTACAACTACAAACTATTTAAACTAAATATATATATAAAGCTTATAATAGATAGAAACTACTACTTTACTGGACTAGAATAAGTTTTTTATATTTATAGTAGACTATACAGATATACAGTATAACAGATTCTTTTTTAGATTAAATCCTAAAATATAAAAACAGTATAATTAAAGGATATACTTATAGTAATAAATAAAGTATTTAAAAATCCTAATATATAATAAAAAGCTCTAAACCAGGTTAATATAATAAAGTAAAAAAAAATAGAACTAAAAGAATTTTTAAATAACTTTAATAAAGCCCTGCTACAGGCAGAAGAATATAATTAATTAAATAAATAAAAAAAAACTATACTAAATACTATAGTAAACTAAAGGCTTATTAAAAGATTAGTTAGAATCTTTTAAAAGTCTATATATAAAAAATATTACAACCAACTGTACTATATAAACTATAATTTTAATAAAGTATTTTTTTTTTAAAAAAAACTATATTAAAACTATACTAATACAATACAAACCAAGTCCTAAACTAATAAAATAAAAACCTATTTAAATAGCTGTTATATAGTAAGAAGAATACTACTTCTACTTAACAACCAACAACCCTTAGGAATAGATTTAATAAATAATATTTAATAAAATATAGAAAAAATATAAAGCAGGTTGCTGCTTCTGTTATAAATAAAATAAATATTTTATCTACTAATATTTTTTAAAATTTATTATATAACTAATAAGTATAGCTGCAGCTATACCTACTCCTTAGTAATAAAAAAAACAGTATTTTTTATTAAATAAAAACTCTAACTTGGAAAAAAAAAAAGTCTAGTATAAAATTATATATCTAAATAAGAATTACTAAATAAAACTAAAAGAAAATAAAGAAGTTTTAAAAAAAAATATATAGTTATATATCTTTTTTTAATAAAGGCTATTTTAGATCTTACTATAACTATCTATACTTTTATTAACTTAGAATATCTAATTTATAATATTATAAGTAAAATATTTATTAAAATAAATAGTCTATTAACTATTAGTATTAATCTAAAACTAGTATAAGAAATCTTAGATAATAAAATACTAATCCACTTTATTATACAGATAAGAATAGATATAGAATCCTATACTAAAAAAAAGCATACTTTTATATAATATCTGATAATTTTAGATATAACCTAATCCTAGAAAAGAGCTGGCTGTCCTATTATAATAGTATTTTAAAACTAGGCTAAAGATAATTATTTCTATATTTAATTAAAATAAGACTAAGAGACCTATTATATTTATAATATATAAATCTAAAACTTTAGCTAATTATAAGAATAGGATTTAAAAACTATCTGTAGAAAAGATCTAAAAAAAGTATAAAAATATTTACAGTTTTATTTACTAATATTTAAAAAGTACTCTAAACTAAAAAAACAGTTAATCTATATATAATATTTTCTAAATACTACCAGGATTTCCTATCTTTTTTTTAATTAAAGAATATAGAGAAACTACTGCTATATTAAAAAAAAAATATTAACTATAAAATTAAGCTTATATATTAGAATAAAAAAAAGCCGAAAGTCCTATAGGACCCTTTTTATAATATATTTTAAAAAAAACTAATAGTTTTATAGTTTAAACTAACTAAACTATTAGAGAAGAACTTTATACAGATTAGCTACTTTTTAGCAGCAGCTCCAGTACTTTTTATATAAAAACTAAAAAAAGATTTAAGATTTTACATAGACTATTAAATATTTAATATAATTATAAAAAAGAACTGCTATCTGCTTCCTTTAATTTATAAGACTTTAAATTAAATTAGAAAGACAAAATAGTTTATTAAACTAGATATTTTATTTATTTTTTATAAAATCTGTATTATAAAGGGTTAAAAATAGATAACAGCCTTTTATATATAGTACAGGCTATATAAATAGCTAGTAATACCCTTTAGACTGGTAAATGCTCTAAGTATTTTTTAAAAATATATTAATTAGATACTATATAAATATTTTAACAAATTCTGCTTAATCTATATTAATAATATATTAATCTATATAAATAGGGATATTAAAAAATATTATAAGTATATATAAAAAGTATTATAAAAACTAAAAAAAGCCGGCCTATTTTTAGATATTAAAAAATATAAATTTAAACAGAAGAAAACCCTTTATCTTAGATTTATTATATATACAGAGTAAGATATTAAAATAAACCCTAAAAAGATTAAAATAATTATTTTATAGAAAAGCTTTAAATTAGTAAAAACTGTCTAAAGCTTTTTAAGATTTATAAACTTTTACTAGAAATTTATTTTTAGATTTTTAACTATTCTACAACTATTTATAAATCTAATAAGAAAAATTAGTTTTTTTAATAGATCCAGAAGTATAAGGTAAGCTTTTAAATACTAAAAAAAAAATTTACAACCAAACTAATTTTTTATTTTTTTAATTCTAAATATATAATAGTAGTAGAAACAGACTTTTTAGACTATAATATAAAAAAAATATTTTTTTAAATAAATAAGAATAAAAAATTGTACTTTTATATCTACTTTTTTAAATAAAACACCCCAGCTAAATATAATTATAAAATTTATAATAAGAAACTGCTAGCAGTTATACAGTATCTAAAAATATAGAATACTAAATTATACTTAGTATTAAAATTTATAGTAGTAACTAATTATAAGAATCTAAAATATTTTTTTAAACTATATAAACTTATAGAAAGATATATATAATAAAGTTTAATCTTAAGTAGATTTAACTTTAAACTAGTCTATTAAAAAGAAATAGAAAACAAACAAGCAGATACCTTTTTATAATAAAAATAGAATATACCTAATAAATAAGATTTTAAAATATTATTCTGTA
The DNA here is from genome assembly GCF_003184745.1 of Aspergillus uvarum CBS 121591. Taxonomy (NCBI): domain Eukaryota; kingdom Fungi; phylum Ascomycota; class Eurotiomycetes; order Eurotiales; family Aspergillaceae; genus Aspergillus; species Aspergillus uvarum. The sequence goes on from NW_020291321.1 coordinate 15,324, forward strand.
TAATACAAATCTTTAGTAAAATATTAGAAAAGAATTTAAAATCTAAAACTAGTTTACTTACTGCAGTTTTAGTATAGTTATAAGAATATAATATAAGATTAGATAAAGATTTTTTAAAATAAATATAGTAGATTATTATAAAACTGCCAAAGCTAAAAGATAAATTTAAAAACAACTAGATCTATACTTTAATAATAGATATAGATTATTAGAATCTAGTAAAGCTTATATAAAAAAAAGTATACAAATTTCTACCCCAGCTAAAACTAAAAATCTTTTTAAATAAATATTTAATAAAAGAAGCTTAGATATACTTTTAAGAAAAATAGTAGGTTTCTAACTATAAACTACTTTATACAGATCTTATCTAAAGTAATTATAATTTTTTTATTATAAAATATTCTGGCTAAAAACAGACCTATTTTTTTTTAGTAGAATATACTTCTAGTCTAATATATTCTAAAATATATAAAAATATATTTAAAACTGTAATATCTATAGTTATATAAAGTTATAAAAAAAATTAAAGTATAAATTACTAAAGCTACTGCTAATACTAGATTAATCCTAGTAAAAACTAATAATAGATTTTATTACTAACTTATTTAAAAGTAAGTTATATATAAATATTCTAGTAATTATAAATAGATTAATAAAAAAAATAATATTTTATATAATAAAAAAGATTACTGCTGAAGCTACAGCTAAAGCCCTAGTTAAAACAATTTTTAAATAATACAGTTTTTTAAAAACTATAGTTTTAGATTAAGGCACCCAGTTTATAAGTTATATATAAAAAAAAATATATAATCTACTAAAAATTATTAAAAAACTATTTACAGCCTATTATTTTTAAATAAATAAAGTAATAGAATATATAAATAATACTATTAAAGTATATTTAAAAGCCTATACAGACTATAATTAAAAAAATTAGATAAACCTATTATTTTTAATAAAATTAGTAATTAACAGCTGTATAAATACAGCTATAGGATTCTTACTATTTTTTCTAAACTATAGTTATAAGTTAAATCTAAACAGCTAAAAAATAGTTTAAAATATAGATTTAGAGGTTGCTGCCTCCAGTTTTATCTAATAAAAAAATATAATTATATAAAAGATATATAATATCTTAAACTAGGCCTAAAATACTTTAGCCTATATATAATAAAATACTAAAAAACAGACTAATTAATTCTAATAAGCTATTTTATTATATTAAAAAAATAATTAGATATAGTTAAGCCTATAGAATATCTGTATAAATTACCCTAGTAAAAAGCTAGATTAAAAAAATATAAAATATACTATTTTAAAAAGAATAGAATTATATACTATATAATTTAATATATTAAAAAGTATTTATTCTATATT